>NC_057814.1:292161108-292185019 GCF_018294505.1 Triticum aestivum | reverse complement strand
CCCCGACCCGGCACCCCGACCCGACACCCCTAGACCCCGACCCCGACCCCAAGGCAGTGCCTTATTTGTAACAAAAGTACTGAACTAGCCCAATGGCCAAGTGACACTACCCGACAGCTGTTCCGCCCGGGTTTGATTCCACCCTGATGCAGGGAAAATATCTCCAAATTTGTTGCCTCTGTCATTATTGACATGTGGGTCCCCATTGTCATCTACGCACACCATGTCCAACACTTGCCAAAACTTTGTCCCTCATTTTCTCTGTTTTTCGCACACTTGACATTGTGTGGGCATTTTGAAAATATCATATCTTTTTGACTGTGCATCATATGAAGATGTGCTATGCATGAATGTTGATCAGCATGATGTTAACTGGCTGGTAGTTCCATTTTCGACCATGAATAAAACTTCCAACATGATGTTAACCCTGTTTGAAAAGGCCGTGTTAATATAAATGCTCTGCCTCTGAAAGTTGCAGTTTTTTATCTGAAACAGAACTTGCAGTTTCTTATCTGAAACTGAAACTTGCAGTTTCTTCTCTGAGAATCACATTGTCTGCACTTTTATAATCCTATGAAACTACATTTTAAGTGCTAAAAATAGATCTCTAGAATTCATAAAATACTTCATATGCTCAATACTGCAAATATGAAATTCAAGAGACATTCATATCTGAAAGTACTCTCAAAGTACACAACACAAAACACAATTCACAACCTGCAAATACTAACAACCCTAAGCTCCTCCTGACAATTCACAACCTGCCCGACTATTGGGCTGGGGGGGGGGGCAGTCCCCTTCTATTCCTCGGCGGCAGACAGCCGCCCCGTGAGACGATGTGAACGGCAAGGGAGAGGATGGCGGGGAAGCGTCGTCGGGCCAACTGCTTTTCTCCTCTTGCAGCTGGATTCGGTCGACGAAGACTCCACCGGCTCGCTCTGGCACGACACCCTCACAAACGGCACCCTGTAGATGCTCGATCCTTCAATCTCTGGTGGATGCTCCATCTGGGATCGATAATCCCACCACCGCTCCCTCACGATCGGATTCGATGAATCTGTTTGCTCCATGGCCCAGAGGAGCAGCTCTATGTACTCCCGCGCGACTCCCTTCGAGAGTATCGCTGCCTTTTTGCTCTGTTGCAGATATTTGGCCATGGATGTCGCCATCGCTGCCAGTTGGTCCTTGTTGTCAAACCAAGACTGTATCTCCAACATCCTAGCTAGCTTCACAGGGTCGCCGTCTGCGATCCTCACGTATCGGTTGTACTACTCCATCGATCTACTTCTCCACAGCACCTTCACTCGCCGGCGGTGGTTTTTGAATGGAAGAAGAGAGGAGCAGCGCTGGTTTTGGATTAGAACGGGAGAGGAGCGACGCTGGTTTTGGATTGGAACAAGAGAGGAGGGGTGGTGGTTTTGAAATGGAAGAGGAGGGGAGCGGCGCTGGATTAGATTGGAACATGAGAGGAGCGGTGGTGGTTTAAGAGGAGAGGAGCGGCGCTGGTCTTGGAAGTATTTTTTTGTTTTGCGTATTTTGTCGGGGGTTGGGTGCGACATATGCCAAGGGATGGCTTATCATGGTGGGAGCGACTAGAACGTCGCTGGTGCCCGAAAGCGGGATGAGGCGTAGACACGAAAGCCGACGTACTTTACCCAGGTTCGGGGCTCTCCTAGGAGATAACACCCCTAGTCCTGCTCTGCGGGGTCTCCGCATGATCACTAAGGCACTAGTGAGTACAATGGTGCTCCTCGAGTTGTATGCTAGAGGTAGAAGAAAGCAGGGCTAGCTCTCTCCCTTCTCTATGTATGAGTCTAGGTCTAACAGGTTCGGAACCCTTTGCATGGGTGCCCCGGGGAGTTTATATAGGCCTACCCCCCAGGGGTACAATGGTAATCTGGCCTGGTGTAGGACCCGGCTGTCAGTGTCCCTGTCGTCGGCTTCTCTGCCGGCCGCTGGGGCCCGCCGCCTGGTGGGCCCTACCGACTGGTCTGGTGCGGAGCCGACAGGCCGCCTCCACCGCTTGCGGGTCTGGCCGGCTGCTTGTTACTGTAGCCGTAACGCTAATGACGCATGCTTGGTCGGGGAGGCGTGGCTACAATCCCGCCGTCTGGTGGGAGATCACTATAGCCACACCATGTCTCATCTGGTTAATGGTGCACGGACCCCGAGGGAGGAGCAGGCTGCCTGCTTAGAGGCCAGCCTCCCTCGGGTCCGACTGGTCAGGTTCAGCCGCCCTCCGGGCTCTCGCTGCCTGGTAGGGCCCGCCGCCTGCGGGCCGTACCGACAGGCCGTCGTGGGAGCAGGGCTTCGCCTGACAGGGGTGACGTCAAGGATTGAGTGGCAACAGTGCCGCGCCGTGCGGAGATCTCCGCCTGTACGGGGTATTATGGCCGCACCACGTCCTGGATATGGGGGTGATGGCCCATACTGTAGCCACATCCGGTCTTGTCTTCTTAATGGGGGCGCAGACTTTGAGGGCGTCGTGGGCCGCCTGCTAGGAGCCGGCCTCTCTGGAGGCCGCCTGCTAGGAGTCAGCCCGTCTTGGGGGCGTCTTCTGGCCCTTGGCCGTCTTCTGGTAGCCGGCCGCATGAGCCAGCCGGCCACCAGAAGGCGGCGCTTCATCCTTGATATGTGAGGGGTGCAGCCGGCCCAATGTCTTGAAATGCTCAGGGACTCGGGTTAGGCTACCCGTGGCCCATTACTCCGACAGTAGTCCCCGAAGCTGGTGAGGCGTCGCGGCTGATAATTCGAGAAGCCTCAGCAGTTTCCTTCTCCGAATGCTCTTGCTGAATGCCTTTGTCCGTCTCCTGGTGTGCTGCTTGCTGGGAGTCGGCCGTGACCAGGCGGGCTTCATCTGATAATTTTGAAATGCCAAAGAGGGAACCAGGTGGCGTGCTTGCTAAGCCTCCAGGCCCGCCGCCCGCTGCGAGCACGCCACGCGGTGCCAGCCAGCCAGGCCAGCCTGCTAGCCCACGCGCGATGGGACGCGACAGCGGGCTGGGCCCACCATTACCGGGCCTCGACGTGCTAGCGGATCAGCTGCGGCCGAGGCAGACGGTTGCGATTCCGTGCGGAGTTACTGCGTGCAGTAACTCATGCAATAACCGCGGGGCCGTGGGGTCGTGGGTGCAGTTGATCCCACGATCCCACGCCCCGCCCCTCGGCTTCGTAGCCCAGGGGCTATAAGTAGGGGGAGGAGGGGGAGCGGCAGAGCACGCGCGCCCTCCTCTCCCTTTGCCATTTTTCTCCTTCTCCTCTCCTTGCTGCCGCCGCACCTCCGCGCTCCGCCGAGGCACTGCCGCAGCTCGCCGCCGTCGGTCTCCATCGCCCCAAGCCTCTTGCTCCGCCGCGGCCTTTGCCTCCGCCGCCGCTCCATTTATCCGTCTAGGTCAGTCTCCATGGCTCGTGAGAAGGGAGGGGACTGGGAAGGCTCGGTCGTGATTGACGACCATCTCGCCTTCCTTCGCGCCCCACAGCGGCTGCCCGGCGCGGGCTTCGTCAAGGTGCGTGTGCCGCCGGAGAAGGAGATTTCGCTGGTGCCGCAAGGAGGCGAGCGGGTTATCTTCCGCTCACACTTCCTCCGCGGCTTCGGCCTGCCGGCGAGTGGATTCTTCCGTTCCTTCCTCTACTTCTACCACCTTCAGCCGCACCATCTGAAGCCCAACACCATGATGCTGCTGTCCGCCTTCGTCACGATGTGCGAGGGCTATCTCGGCATCCTCCCTACCATCGAGTTGTGGGGAGCGTTCTTCTCACCAAACTGGGCACCTCCGCCAGGGAGAAGGCGGCCCAGTGCGGTGCCTTCGTCGCGGTGCGCCGTCCGTCGGTGAAGAATGCCTTCCCTGCCATCAAGCTGTCACAGTCGGTCAAACTGTGGCAGAAATTGTATTTTTACGTGGAGAACGTTGATCCGGTAATCGACTTCATCAACTTGCCGCCCTACGAAGCCGACCCTCCGGTCGAGCCTCGGGCCAACTGGGGCTACAAGCCGAAGCCCATGTCGGCCGACGCCACCGCCGCCGTCAATCGGCTCTGGGTGCTGACGGACGCGGAAGGCCTCAAGGCGTCCGACCTGCTGGTCGCCTTCATCGAGTGCCGGGTTCTCCCGCTCCAATGCCGGCCTCATCTGATCTGTCGGATGAGCGGGCACCGTGACCCGAGCCGGATGTGCACGAGGGACATGCCGACTGCCGAGGTTGCCCGTATGGTGAACGAGATCTCCGACCTCAAGCTGTCAGAAGGGTCTTGGCGGTTCGGCAAGCGGCCATACTCCCGCGCCAACCCGCCGCCTGCTGTAAGTTCCTCAACTCTTCTCTTCTTAGTACTTGTCTTGGTCCTGGTCTTGAATAGTCGGTCCTTTGAACGCAGATCTGCATGTCTCCGGCGACGGCCGCCATCGTGGGGTCGGGTGGAAACTACCAGCCGGACCGGGAGGTGAGCGATGTGGACGACCCCGACTTGGGGGCGGCCGCCCTGGAGGACGACGCCATAGGCGGCGGCGACGGAGCAGGCGGCTCCAAAGACGGAGGCGGCCTCGAGACCTGGCCCGATGATGATGATGAAGAGGACGAGCCGCGCCATGCGCGAGGTGCCGGCAGGGCGGACGCGGGCCCTTCCGCCAAGCCGGCGGCTCGAGGCGGCACGCGCAAGCGCAAACAAGGTGTCGTCTTGTTTGGCAGCGCGCCGAAGAAGACCAAGAACCCGACTGCTGCGACCAAGTGGAAGGAAGCCGCCGGGAAGGCGACCAAGTTTCAGAAGCTTCCGAAGGTGCCTCCTATGGTGTCGGTGTAAGTATCTTTTTCTTGTGCATTCCTTCTTTGTCGATTCTATCTGAGCTTCCTTGCTTCATTTTTGTTGACTTAGGGCCCCGCTCTCTCTTGAGAAATTGGCTGCCGCCTCCGTCATTGGGTCAGCGGAGACCTCTGCCACCACCCGGCGAATCAACCCTGCAGTCAACCTCTGGGAGGCGCAGGAACGAAACACGTGGGAGGCGCGCGAGGAGCAGGAAGCCGCCCGCAGGGAGAAGGCGGAGGCCGCGCGTTGAAGAAGCTGGTGGAAGCTGAGGCCGGTGCCGCGGCGAAGAAGCTGGCTGAAGAAGCCGCGCACCGTCAGGTGCCGCTATTCGTCGTCCCCTTGAACTCCGTGCCGCCACCACCAGAGTTCACGGTGCCGACTGGGGGAGCCGGCGACGAGCATCCGGTTATGGAGAGGGAAGGCGGTGATGTCGTCATGCCGGAGGTAGTCGTGCCTCCGCCACCGCCGTCTGGAGGAGTGCGGGACAAACAGCCGGCCGCCCCGCTGGTGCCGCCAGCCGAAAACGAGATGGTAACGGGCCCGACTTCTGAGGCCCGCACACCATCGCGCCGCTGAGGTGCGAAGGCGTCTTCGGCGCCACGACCGCTGGAAGCCGCCGCTGCGAGCTCGTCAGTCCCGGATGTCGAAGCAACCAGCGCCGTGCCCACTGAATGGGTGCGTGGAGTTGGGACGGGCGCTTTAAATCGAGCGGTCCTAGACATCCAGGCCAAACTCCGAGCTGAGGCCACTGCTCTTCAGCAGTGCAACAGGGCGTTCTTGGATTCACGAGCGGCCATTCGGGTACGTTTCTTACTTCTTCGTCTTTGATTCTTGTATTTCTCTGTGGGGGTGCACCAGCGCACCCACTGGGTGTAGCCCCCGAGTTTCGGGCCGGCTGCTGAGCAGACGGCTTGGAACTATAATTGGCAAGCTCCTAGTGCTAACTTTATCTGATATCTTCATTGTAGGATTATCATAACCTTCGCGCTGCCACCTTTAACTCCAACATCGAGATCTGGACCAACGGACCACCGACTTGTCGAAAAGCCGGAGTAAGTCTTCGTTTTCTTTCTCAGCGGGGGCGCGCCAGTGCACCAACACCGTGCTGCGTGCCAAGGAGGCAGAGTGCAACGAGCTGGCCCAGGAGCGTGACCGACTGGCCAAGCAATTGGCGGAGCAGGCGGAGCTTCTCCAGAAGGTCCGGAAGGAGGCGGAGGTGAAAGATTCCAATATCCTTGCCGAGTTCGAGACTGAACGCTCCACCTGGATCAACAAGGAGGCGCTGCTGAAATCCGGCTTCGGCAGGATTGAAGACATAGTTGATGGTAAGCTTCCTTCTTTTTCTTTCTTCGAGCTGCCGGCCTCCGATCGAGCCGGCTTCTAGCTTCTGACTTCTGACTTCTGATTTCTTTGCTTTCTGCCTGAGCAGACTTCTTTCCTGGCCACTCTGACGCCGCCAACCAGGCTATTGAGGCTTATCATTAAGAACGAAGGGTGGAAGGCATGCAGATCGCTGCCGACGCCCCCCAGACCCTTAGCGAACAGCTTCTCAGCATCCAGGCCCACCTTCGGCCGGCTCACCGGATGCTGTGCCGTCTTCAGCGTGTCGGGGCCCAAGCGATCTCCGCCCTGTGGCCAGACATGCCGGCTCCGCGCACTCCCAGTCGGACTGCCAACTGGCTGGAGGTGGCGGCCGACCGACTTGAGGCTTGGAAGGGTTCCTCGGCCCGGGCTGGAGCGCACCGGGCTTCGGAGTTTGTCAAGGCGTGGTATCCTGGGCTAAATCTAGCCCAGTTGACCATGTTTCGGCAGGAGGCCCAGGAGGAGCTGGTGGCGGTGGAGCGCGATCTCATCAGGCGAGCGGCGGCGATTGCCGAGTACACCAACACCAGAGTCTTTGTTCTTGAGCTGGCCGAGAACGGTGCCGAGGCGCCACCGGAGTGGTTCGGGCTGAACCCGAAGGACGACGAAGACTCGGCCGAGATGATCGACTCCAGCAACGAGGGAGAAGATGAGGAGGACGAGGAAGGCGAAGAAGGTGTCCCGGAGGTCGGAGCAGACGGCCAGCCTCAGCATGACTGTGCCTCAAACAACGAGCCGCGCTCGAGTGCACAGACTGCTACTGGAGGCGACCAAGCGGAGACTGACCAGCCGTCCACTCCACCAACTGGCACCGCCGACTCCGCCAACCAGTCGGACTCCTCTGCTGCTCCCTAGGCCGCCGACTTATCTTTATGTTTCCTGTTTTATCAGTCTCGACAAACTTTGTTATATTTGCACAATTCCACCCACGGGGTGTATTTAAAACTCTGTTCAATGCTGGCCAAGGGCCTTTTTACATGTAAATATTCTTCCACACAAGTTGTGCTTTTGCCGAGTTCTAACTTTTCTTGCTTTCTGCTCCTTGGCTTTTTTCCTTTGCCGCCCTCCCTTGGCTGCCGTCTTGCCAGCCCAAATAGCCGCTCTGCGGACTGCGGCTGGGTCAAGTACCTAGCTACTTTTGGGAGAGCAAGTACTTAGCCGACTAGAGCGTTAGCAAGTTAAGTAGAAGCCGGCCGGCTGCTCAGCAGCCAGTCGATGAGGCGGGATGCCGGCCTGGACTATGTGCGTGCTTTGGGTCCTTAGCCATTTTTCATGTGGACACCCTTCTCTGCCTTTAACTCTTGTCCACCCGATAGTTGCTCTACGAGCTACGGCTTCTGGCAGGAGAAGGTTTAGGTGCCAACACACTACTTGTCCGACTGCGGGAAGCACCACATAGTACAAGGCGATGAGCCCTCGGGCCGACTGGTCGAACCCGGTGCCAGGCGGAATAATGAAATAACACATTCATAGGCATAATACTTATCATATAGATAAAAGAGGGTGCCCCCGAGCTCTTCTTGGGGGACTCGGATTCTTTGTACTTAATACAAAAGGTAGCGCGGTACATACTGCATCAACTGTAAAATCTTCGGAGGAGGTTTGCATTCCACGGCCGCTCTGTCTCCTTGCCGGAGTCGTCTCTTTTTCATGCTCTGGGCTTCTGAACGTCGATCAGGTAGTAGTAGTCGTTGCCCAAAACTTTGCTGATGATGAAGGGGCCTTCCCAAGGTGCCGAGAGCTTGTGCTGGCCGGCTGTTCGCTGGATCAGCCGGAGCACAAGGTCTCCCTCTTGGAAGGATCTTGGCTTGACCTTTCGATTGTAGTATCGGCATAGACTCTGCTGGTAGATGGTGGACCGGCTGGGTGCCAACAGCCGGCCCTCTTCCAGCTGATCGACACCGTCTTCTCGTGCTTCTTTGGCCTCCTCCTCGGTGTACATGGTGACTCGAGGGGAGTCGAATTCTATGTCCGTCGGGATGACGGCTTCGGCACCGTAGACGAGGAAGAAAGGTATGAAGCCGGTTGACTTGTTCGGGGTTGTGCGCAGGCTCTAGAGGACGGCCGACAGCTCATCGAGCCAACAGCCGGCCGATCATTCCAGAGGCTCGACCAGTCGGGGCTTGATGCCGGACAAAATGAGACCGTTTGCTCGCTCCACTTGGCCGTTTTACTGCGGATGGGCAACGGACGCTAAGTCCAGTCGGATGCCCCGCGTCGCGCAGAAACAAGCCAAGGCGCCTTTGGCGAAGTTTGTGTCATTGTCAGTGATGATGCTGTGTGGTATGCCATACCGAATGGTGATGTCAGCGATGAAAGTCACAGCAGTCGGACCGTTCAACTTCTTGATTGGCTTTGCTTCTATCCACTTGGTGAATTTGTCCACGGCGACAAGCAGATGAGTCATGCCGCCGCGTGCTATCTTGAATGGTCCCACCATGTCCAGCTCCCAGACAACAAAGGGCCAGGCAATGGGGATGGTCTTGAGTGCAGAAGCCGGCAAATGTGGCTTGGAGCGGAACTTCTAGCACCCCTTACATTTCTGGACCAAGTCTTTGGCATCTTCTAGAGCAGTCGGCTAAAAAAACCATGGCGGAAAGCTTTGGCAACAAGTGATCTTGAAGCCGTGTGGTGACTACACTCGCCTTGGTGGATATCCTTGATGATTGCTTGGCCTTTCTCCGGCTCTACGCAGCGCTGGTACACACCAGTGACACTCTGCCTTACAAGTTCTCTGTTGACGATGGTGTACGCTGCTGCCCGACGTTGCACTTGTCGGGCCAAGATTTCATCAGTCGGCAGCTCCTTGTTCACCAGAAAGTTGAGGATGGGCTGCGCCCATGAAGGTGCTACTATTTCTTCGACTGCCAAGGCTGCTACTTGTACGAGGGCGGTTGGGCCGGGAGGCGGCGGGTTGTAGTCGGCTGCCGCTTGCTGTGTCGATGAAGTCCCCGGGCCGACTTCTACAGTCCCTGGGCCGGGTTCTGAAGTCCCTAGGCCGGGTGTGACTGCAGCAGCCCCCGAGCCGCCTGCCGAAGTCCCCGAGCTGGCTGCTGGGGTCCCCAAGTCGGATCCGACTGGTTCGGGAGGAGCCGGCACGAAGATGGAGTCTGATTCTGGTGACGGCTTGACAGACGGTTTGAGGAGGCGTTGCAGGGCGACGCCGGCTGGTATTGTTTGCCGGGTGGAGCCGATCCGTGCCAAAGCATCAGCTTGCTCGTTCTCGTTTCGTGGCACATGGAGGAACTCGCACCCTTCGAAGTATCCACTGAGTTTCTTGACGAGGAAGCGGTAGCTTGCCATGTTTGCATCCTTGGCGTCCCAGTCGCATGACGACTGCTCCACCACCAAGTCGGAGTCGCCATAGCACATGATCCGGCGAATGCCGAGTTCCTTGGCAAGCCGGAGCCTGTGTATGAGTGCTTCGTATTCAGCTACATTGTTGGAGGCGGCAAAGTGAATTTGCAACACATATCTGAGCTTGTCGCCTTTGGGAGAGGTGAGGACCATGCCGGCTCCCAAACCGGTGCGCATCTTGGAACCATCAAAGTGCATCCGCCAATGGGTGGAGTCCGGCGCTGGCGGCAGGTATTGGGTCTCGGCCCAGTCGACGAGGAAGTTGGCCAGTGCTTGGGACTTGATGGCGGTGCGAGGCTGGTAGTAGATGGTGTAGGGGGCCAAATCTATGGCCCATTTGGCCACTCGGCCCGAAGCATCTCGGCTTCCAATGATCTCGGCAAGTGGAGCAGTGCAGACATCAGTGATTGGGTGCTCCTGAAAGTATGGCTTCAGCTTCTTGGCGGCGAAATGCACGCCGTAGCACATCTTCTGATAGTGGGGTAGTTCTGCTTGGAGGCGGACAACACTTCACTCAGGTAATATACCGGCCTCTGGACTGGTAGTGCTTTGCCGTCTTCCTTGCGCTCCACAACGATGACTATGCTGACCACTCGGCTGGTGGCGGCGATGTAGAGAAGCATGGGCTCCTTAGCAGTCGGAGCCGCCAGCACAGGCAGAGTGGTCAACATCTTCTTGAGCTGGAGAAAAGCTTCGTCCGCCTTATCATTCCACTCAAAAAAAGTGGTCTTCTTCATGAGCTGGTACAGGGGGAGAGCCTTCTTGCCCGGCCGACTGATGAAATGGCTGATGGATTCCAAGCAACCGGTGAATTTTTGCATGTCCAGCAGTCGGGTGGGTACCTCCATCCTCTTGATGGCCTTGATCTTCACAGGGTTGCACTCTATGCCGTGCTCTGACACCAGTAAACCAAGAAGCTAGCCGGCTGGTACTCCGAAGACGCATTTCTCCGGGCTGAGCTTGATTTGAAAGCGGCGCAAGTTTTCAAAGGTCTCCTTGAGGTCTTCTAATAGCGTGCCACGCTTCTCCGTCTTCACCACAATGTCGTCCACATGGACGTGGGCGTTTCTGCCGAGTTGCTTGAGGAGACACTTCTGCATGCAATGCTGAAACGTGGCGTCGGCATTCCTCAAGCCGAACGTCATGGTCAGGTAGCAGAAGGCTCCGAATGGTGTGATGAAGGCGGTCTCCAGCCTGTCGGCCGGGTTCAGCTTGATCTGATGATACCCTGAGTATGCATCCAAAAAACTCAACAGCCCGCATCCGGTTGTGGAGTCTATCACTTGGTCAATTCTTGGCAAAGCAAAGGGATCTTTGGGGCAAGCTTTGTTGAGGCTGGTATAATCAATACACATGCGCCACTGCTTATTCTTCTTCAGCACAAGGACCGGGTTGGCTAACCACTCTGAGAAGAACACTTCCATAATAAAGCCGGCTGCTAGAAGCCGGGCTATCTCTTCTCCAATGACTCTTCTCTTCTCTTCTCTTCTGACAAGCGGCGCAAGGGCTGCCTGACTGGCTTGGCATCAGGTCGGACATGTAGCTTGTGCTTGGCGAAATCCGTCGGAACACCCGGCATGTCTTTAGGAGACCATGCAAAGATGTCCCGATTCTCACGGAGGAAATCGATGAGCTCGCCTTCCTATTTGTTGTCAAGGTTTGCGCCTATGACAGCATGCCTCTCCGGGTGCTCTAGGTCCAAGGGTATCTTCTTCGTTTCTTTTGCCGGCTTGAACGAGCCCTCAGCTTCTGACTCCTTGGGGTTTGGCGACATTTCCGGCTGCTTGCCTGCCATTGCCACAACCCGGTCAAGGAGCCGCTTCTCTGCTGCAATCACAAGGGACTCAGCTAGCCGGCTGCTTTCTGCTGCACAGGCGGACGACTTGTTGTAGTCTCCGACTACGGTTAGGAATCCCTTGGTGCTTGGCATCTTCATCTTGAGGTAGGCATAGTGGGGGACCGCATTGAACTTGGCCAGAGTAGGCCGGCCAAGTAGCGCATGATAGGGGCTCTCAAGGTCCACCACCTCAAACCAGACTGGCTTTCGGCGGAAGTGATCTTTGTCCCCAAAGAGGACGTCTATCTGGATCTTGCCGATTGGTGAGCAGGAAAGGCCAGGGACTATGCCATGGAATACAGTCCGACTGGGCTGAAGCTGCTTCTGCTTGATTCCCAACTTCTCCATAGTGTCACGGTATAGGATGTTGATGCTGCTGCCGCCATCTATCAGAACTCGGGAGAAGCAAGCAGCTCGCCTCTCTGTTGCGAAGGTGGCATCTAAGACCAGGGCATAAGAACCAGGATAAGGCATCACCTCTAGGTGGTCAGCCCTGCTCCAACTGATAGGCTTCTCAGACCAATGCATGAACTCAAGGGTCTCTGATGCTACTGCATGTACTTCTTGTTGCCGCTGCCGTCTGCTATGCTTATCGCCGACCACGCTTGTGAACACGACGTAAGCTCCATGTTCTTCAGGATATTCATCTTGTATCGCGACGACTGGCCAGGCCGCCGGCTGCTGGGGAGGAGGAGGCGGCGGGCCGGCAGGCGGAGGAGGCAGGAGTCCATCGCCCTTGGTGATTCTGGTGAGCCAATGGCATTTCCGAGTGGTGTGGTTGGACGGCTTCACGCCGCTGTGAAACTTGCAGGGTCCATCGAGAGTCTGCTCATATGAGAAGGCGGGCAACCAGTTGGGCTTGCCACCCTTCTAACGCTTGGGACGCGGCTGCCCTTCTGGCTGCTGATCTTCAACTGTCGCCACCTGCCGACTTGTAGAGGCCGGCTGCATGGCCTTGCGCTTGTTGTCATTCGGTTGCTGACGCCGACTAGTGTCACCAGCCGGAGTCCGAGGATCTTGAGGAGCCACTTTGCTAGATGCGTCAACTTGAAACTCCGCCTTCATGGAGGAGTCAGCCGTGGCGTACTTGTCTGCTATGATCAGCAGTTCATCGAGGGTCGCTAGCTCGTCGCAGAGAAGCCGGTGCTTGAGGAGGGTGCCTTCTCGGCATCCGTCAGTGAAGTACTCGATGGCCTGCACCTCATGCACGCCCTCGCAAGAGTTGCGCAGCTCGGCCCAACGCGTGAGGTAATCGCGAGTTGGTTCGTTGGGGCCTTGGACGCACAAGGAGAGCTGGTGAGGCTTGGGCGGCCGCTTATACGTGCTGGTGAAGTTGCGAACGAAGGCTTCAGTGAAATCAACCCAACTATTGATGCTGCAAGGCTTCAGGCTGTTCAGCCATGTCCGGGCTGTGCCCTGGAGCATGAGCGGAACGTACTTCACGGCAACTCGCTTGTTGCCGTATGCTATGCTGACGGCCGTGGAGTAGTCGAACAGCCAGTCTTCCGGCTTCATAGAGCCGGTGTACTTGGCCGTATCTCTTGGGAGCGTGAACCCTTTGGGGAAGGGCTCATCTCGGATGCGGGGGCCAAAACAAGGCGGACCCAACGCGTCTTCTTTTAGCGCAAGAGATCGGTTGAGGCGGTCGATCCGGTGGCGGGCATCGTTCTCTCCGACTCCTTCTCGGCGGCCAAGGCGGTCGCCGAGTGTCGGGTGGTCAACAGGCGGCGGGGACGCGCGCCTCTCCCTGCGGGGAGGAGGGGGAGGTGGACAGTCGTCCCGTCGTTCCACTGCTCTTGGGCGGCCGTCATGGTCGCGCTCGATGGTGATGCGAGTCCGGCTGCGGTTGGCAGCCGGCTCCTTGTCTCTTCCATCGCGGACGTCACCGGTCGGTGTCCAGGATGTTGCTCTTTGATCTCGGCGAGGAGGCGGGTCATCGTTCCGCCAGTTGGGTGCTTCAGTGCGGCAGCCGGCTTCTTGCTGCTCAGTAGCCGCGTCAATGAGCCACTGGACGCGCTCCGTCATGTGGCGACGCTCGTTGCCCTCGAGCTTGTCCAGCTCGTCTGCTGCCACCTGGGCAGCTCGTATGTTCTCCGCGGGCATGGCGCAGACAGGGCGATCTGGCCCGAACATGCTAGCAATGGCCGCGCCGTGCTGCCGGACCGTGCCGATGCGGCTAGGCCCGCCAGGAGCCCGCGTGCCGCCAACGGCGCGGTCCATCTCACGCTGGTAAGCCTCCGAAAGGCATCTCATGCTGCCTAGCTTCTTGGCGCTTTCGACGAGCTAGACGCGGCGTGCTTCCAGCTTCTCGGCATCGACGTCCTATGGGATAGATGCAGATAGGTCTTGCAACGCCACCTCAAGCGGGTCTCGAGCACCGTCCCCGCCCGAGCGCTTGCCATGGCTAATGACAAGCACCTCCGTGACGGTGCTTCCGCCGCTGTCCTCGGGAGGAAGCGGTTCGCAGTATACCACCACGTTGGTGGGGAATGCGTCGAGCGACGCCGTGTCGGAGTCGACAAGCATCGGTTCGGTAGAACCAACCGACTCCAAGTCCATAGCCGGCTCGCTGACGATGTGGAGCTGGTCGAGGAGGTTGACGAGGAGGCTCTCGGGGCCATCTGTGCCCGCGTCAGATACGGGCTCGTCGGAGAGGCGAATCTCGCCAACGAGATCGACGAGGCAGCTCGCCGCGCAGGCGACCTCCGTGCCGCGCAGCGCGTCGGTGCAGGCGCCGTCTAGCGTGCCGGGCTGGCTGCGCTCGCCAGGAAGGAACAGGGTTCCTGTCCAGAACAAGTCTACGGACGACGGTGAACCTCGCCCCACTGTGGGCGCCAAATGTCGGGGGTTGGGTGCGACATATGCCAAGGGATGGCTTATCGTGGTGGGAGGGAGTAGAACGTCGCCAGTGCCCGGAAGCGGGATGAGGCATAGACACGAACGCCGGCGTACTTTACCCAGGTTCAGGGCTCTCCTAGGAGATAACACCCCTAGTCCTGCTCTGCGGGGTCTCCGCATGATCACTAAGGCACTAGTGAGTACAATGGTGCTCCTCGAGCTGTATGCTAGAGGTAGAAGAAAGCAGGGCTAGCTCTCTCCCTTCTCTATGTATGAGTCTAGGTCTAACAGGTTGGGAACCCTTTGCAGGGGTGCCCCGGGGGGGTTATATAGGCCTACCCCCCCAGGGGTACAATGGTAATCTGGCCGGGTGTTGGACCCGGCTGTCAGTGTCTCCTGTCGTCGGCTTCTCCGCCGGCCGCTGGGGCCCGCCGCCTTGTGGGCCCTGCCGACTGGTCTGGTGCGGAGCCGACAGGCCGCCTCCGCCGCTTGCGGGTCTGGCCGGCTGCTTGTTACTATAGCCGTAATGCTAATGACGCATGCTTGGTCGGGGAGGCGTGGCTACAGTCCCGCCGTCTGGTGGGAGATCACTATAGCCACACCATGTCTCATCTGGTTAATGGTGCACGGACCCCGAGGGAGGAGCAGGCTGCCTGCTTAGAGGCAGCCTCCCTCGGGTCCGACTGGTCAGGTTCTGCCGCCCTCTGGGCTCTCGCTGCCTGGTAGGGCCCGCCACCTACGGGCCGTACCGATAGGCCGTCGTGGGATCAAGGCTCCGCTTGACAGGGGTAACGTCAAGGATGGAGTGGCAACAGTGCCGCGTCGTGCAGAGATCTCCACCTGTACGGGGTACTGTGGCCGCGCCACGTCCTGGATATGGGGGTGATGGGCCATACTGTAGCCACATACGGTCTTGTCTTCTTAATGGGGGCGCAGACTTTGAGGGCGTCGTGGGCCACCTGCTAGGAGCCGGCCTCTCTGGAGGCCGCCTGCTAGGAGTCGGGCTGTCTTGGGGCCGTCTTCTGGTGCTTGGCCATCTTCTGGCAGCCGGCCGCATGAGCCAGCCGGCCACCAGAAGGCGGCGCTTCATCCTTGATGTGTGAGGGGCGCAGCCGGCCCAGTGTCTTGAAATGCTCAGGTACTCGGGTTAGGCTACCCGTGGCCCATTACTCTGACATATTTTGGGTCAAAGTTTGACCACGTACTGTATTTGACAAGCAAAATGTGAATGCATGTCACCAAAAATTGTATCGTTGGTTCGTATCTGAATGTACTTTCAAATTATATTATTTTTGCAACGTATACCATTTTTTGTGAAAATCATGGTCAATTATGACCCAGAATAAAGGGGAGACTAGTTAATGTGGGGTCGCTTTCTTAATTGAAGGGTAAATAGATTTTGATTTTGATCTAGTCACAGCGCGCCGGCCCTCTCGTCCAATCCTAAATCGCTGCCGCACGCTCCTCTCCCTCTTCTCCATTGCAAAACCACCTCCTCTCCTCTCCATCATCTCCATTCCAAAACCACCGTCTCGCCTCTCCCTCTTCTCCATTGCAAAACCACCTGCTCTCTCCTCGGACGAGGATCCCCTGACATAGCCCATCCTGCCATTGAGACACTAACACATGGGTCCCACCAAGCGCAGGGCCCACCTGTCAGCGACCGAAAGGCAGGGAAACCTCTCCTCTCCATCATCTCCATTCCAAAACCACCGTCTCGCCTCTCCCTCTTCTCCATTTCAAAACCACCCCCTCTCCTCTCCATCATCTCCATTCCAAAACCACCGTCTCACCTCTCCCTCTTCTCTATTGCAAGACCACCGTCTCTCCTTCCATCTTCCAAAGCTAGCACCGGACCACTCAGAAGGACATCTATGGAGAGGATGCAGCAGCGAATCAGGCTGATCACCGGCGGCGACCAGGCAAAGTTAGCCAGGTTGAAGGAGATCCTTACTTGGTTTGACAATGAATGGGAGATTTAGAGGACGGTGAGGGCCATGTGGCAATGTATGCGAAAGAGCGAGACGACGCTGATGAGGGCGGCAATGTACTCCTCGGCAGCAGTCACGCCACAGTCCTTAGTTCATCGAGTATCTCCTCTGGGCGATGGAGCAGACAAATTCACCCGAGGTGAAAGTCAGGCAGAGGTGGTGGGCGTACAGGTCGAAGGTCGAGCACCCAGAGGATAACGAATCGATCGAATATGGTGTGCCGTTCGTGAGGGTGCAGAGCCAGCCGAAGCCACAGGAGTATTCATTCTCCCACCACAAGACGAGGCCGGATGGCGCGACGTCGCTTCCCCGCTGTTCTCCACGGTTCCCTCGACGCTCGCCTCGTTTCAACGGCGTCGGTAGGGTTTAAGGTAAGCTTCGCACTAACCTAATCTTCCATATGCTCATGCTTACAATCAGTGTGCCAGCTAATAAAAATCATGCTTACAATCAGTCTCTGAGTACTACGCCAATCACCCTAAAATAGCTCTGGACCTTTGGGTCAAAGTTGTGACACTGTGTACAAATAAAGAAAAATAGATTGGTGCTTCTTTCAGGAAAAAGTACACCCCTAGAAAATTGCCAATATAAGCTACTAGTATTTTTTTGAAGTCTAAGCTACTAGTATTTGGTTAGCCGTGATGGTCTCTTCTCGGCGGAGTCCTTGTTACTGTCCGGTTGTAGAGAACTTGTCACTTGACCCAATTAAAATACATCAACCGTGTGTTTAGCCGTGATGGTCTCTTCTCGGCGGAGTCCGGGAAGTGAACACGGTTTGAGTTATGAATGACGTAAGTAGGAGTTCAGGATCACTTCTTGGTCATTGCTAGATGACGACCGTTCCGTTGCTTCTCTTCTCGCTCTCTTTTGCGTATGTTAGCCACCATATATGCTTATTGCCTGCTGCAGCTCCACCTCATTACACCAACCTTTTCCTATAAGCTTAAATAGTCTTGATCTCGTGGGTGTGAGATTGCTGAGTCCTCGTGACTCACAGATTCTACCAAAACAGTTGCAGGTGTCGACGATGCCAGTGCAGATGATGGGATCGATCTCAAGTGGGAGTTCAATGAGGAACGTGGTCGTTACTATGTGTCTTTTCCTGATGATCAGTAGTGGAGCCCAGTTGGGACGATCGGGGATCTAGCATTTGGGGTTGTCTTATTTTCATTCGGATCTTGACCGTAGTCGGTCTATGTGTGTATTTTGGATGATGTATGAATTATTTTTATGTATTGTGTGAAGTGGCTATTGTAAGCCAACTCTTTATCCCATTCTTGTTCATTACATGGGATTGTGTGAAGATGACCCTTCTTGCGACAAAACCACAATGCGGTTATGCCTCTAAGTCGTGCCTCGACACGTGGGAGATATAGCCGCATCGTGGGCATTACAAGTTGGTAATCAGAGCCATCCCCGACTTAGGAGCCCCCTGCTTGATCGAATCACTGGCGTTGTTGAGTCTAGAACAAAAATGTTTTGAGTCTTAGGATTATATATATCGGAGAGTAGGATTCTTTTTACTCCTCAGTCCCTTCGTCGCTCTGGTGAGGTCTCCTGACGTAGAAGTTTTGATTCTTCTCTCCTCAAATTTCACTAAATTTTTTTTAGGATCACGCGGGTATCTTGGAATCGTTCCGATGGTTTTGTGACGAGAACTTTGTTCTTGGTGCCTCCTGACATTTAGGGGTTGTGGCAGTGTCCCGGGGAGTTGAGCTCCGAGGTGTTGTCGTCACAATTTTATCGTTGCAGTTCTGGAATACTTGAGTTTCGCCGACATTGAAATCTCTTTTATGCAGTTGTTGGTGAGATCACCTCGACGCCACCCAGTACTGGGGTGGGAGTTTGGGAGTATTGCCATAACTCGTATAACGGATGCTTTTCGAAGGTTGAGGTAAACGATTTCCGAAGGTTTCTTGGTTATGTGTTGACGGATGGATACAGCTGGATCTAGGGATTGCTAGTTTGGGTGATATATTTTGTGTCCCCTGTATCCCCAACACCAGATTGCATAACCAGAAAGTTTCGGGAGTTTATAAGTGGGAATTGAAGTAGCCTTAGGATATCTTTCCGACAGACGCATGATATGAGATTGGGGTTCGACGCCTAGTGGTCCGCCTGTACACGGTTGGTTTTACAGTGGTCTCGTAGTGTCTTAAAGAGTCCTTGGCTATGCCGACTCGGGGACGCTTCGGATGTCATGTGCACAGCCTTGTACATGGTGGTGCTGTACGATCGAGCCCGTGTGGGCCCCACCACGAAAACTTCGGACGAAATCTCTATCATATGTTTGTTCCGGCTTATTCTGCAAGCCAATACTTTGTTTTGTTTTGTATTGTGGTATTCGAGTTGCGTCGAAATCATATGTTGATTCCATATCTTTTTCAAGTGGCTTCTCAACTTATGGAAGTGTGATGATTTACTACGGAATTCATTCGTTCATCCTCGTTCGAATGTTTATTGTGAAGACTATATGTTGCAATTTCTATCCGTTGATTCTACTTATCTATTTGTCTATCAAGATGCTAACGGATGTCACCCTCTTTAGGATGGCTCCACCAACTCGTCAGAATCCGGATCGCAATGAAGGGAGTCAAGCGAACCCTCCGCCACCACCTCCGCCTCCGGAGGCATGGCAAGCTATCATGGCAGCCACCAACGCCAATGCTCAGATGATTCTGCAACTCTTGCAAGAACGCACCCAGGGGCAAGGCAATCAAGGCAATCAAGGTCAAGGCAACAATCAGCCTCACTTCACTACACTCAACCAGTTTCTCGCAAATCAGCCCAAGTCTTTCAGCTACTGTGCCGAGGCCACGGATGCCGATGATTGGCTCGTGGACATCAACAAGCATTTTGAATGTAGCAATGTCAGGCCTGAGGACTATGTCAAGTTCGCTTCTTTCCTGCTCAAGGACCAAGCTGCTGATTGGTTTCAGCAATACAAAGATTCCAGAGGAGGTCGTGTGATCACTTGGACTGACTTCTGTCGGGATTTCAAAGCGCACCACATTCCACAAAGTGTTGTTGAGAGCAAGCGTGAGGAGTTCCGCAATCTCAAGCAAGGCAATATGTCTGTGTATCAATACAACATCCAGTTTCAGAAACTTGCTCGCTTTGCTAAACAAGACGTTCCTGATGAAAAGAGCATGATCTATCACTTCAGAGGTGGCCTTAGAGAGGATCTGCAGTTAGCTCTCGTTCTTGTTGAGCCTACTCAGTTTGATCAATTCTATAACATGGCACTGAAGCAAGAGGCTGCTCAGCTCAAGTGTGAGGGTTCTAAGAAGAGAGTCAGGGACGCAGTTCAGTCTTCTTCTTCCTCACTTGTGACTGCTAAGCAACAGAAGTTCTGGTTGCCTCCTCCTCCTCCGTTTCGTCAGCCTTACCAGCAGAAGAACAAAGGTGGCCATGGTTCTTCCAACTCTTCCAACTCTGGCTATCCGAACAAGTCTCAGAATCAAGCTCCAAAGTCCAATGCTCCTTATCACCGTCCACTCTCAGAGGTGACTTGCAACAAGTGTCAGCAGAAAGGTCACTATGCTAACAAGTGCTTCAACCAAAGGCGTCTTCCGCCTCCTCCTCCTGTCAGATCTTCCAGCAATGTAGTGGTCAAGCATAATCCAAAGTCTGCAAAGGTGAACATGATGAATGCAGCTCAAGCGGAGGAATCTATTGATGTGATAATGGGTAATCTTCCTGTTAATGATATTCCTGCAAAATTTCTTTTTGATACTGGTGCATCGCTTTCTTTCATATCAAGACCATTTGCATTTAAGCATGAGTTGGTTTATCAAGATTTTCCTAGACCGTTATCAGTTGTCTCTCCGGGTAAATTCATGAATGCAAGCTCCATGGTTCTGGATGTTTCCATCAAGATGGGAAACTATAAATTTTTGTCTTCTCCAGTTGTTCTTGGTGACTCAGATATTGATCTAATTCTCGGGATGGACTGGCTTTCTAAGCACAAAGCTCAGCTTGATTGTGCAGTCAGGGAAATTCAATTGACACACTCTTCTGAGGATGTGATTATTTATGCCGCTCATGATGAAACCATTCGGTTTTTTCTCTCAATGAGAAGGGCGAATTGAATGCCATCTCTCAAATTCCAGTCGTGTGTGAGTATCAAGATGTCTTTCCAGAAGAGCTTCCGGGTATGCCTCCTCATCGGCCAGTTGAGTTCGTTATCGAACTAGAGCCTGGTACCGAACCCGTTTGCAAGCGTCCATACAAGCTTGGACCCAACGAGCTGAAGGAATTGAAGAAACAGCTCGATGAACAAGAGCGTCTGGGTTTGATCAGACCGAGTTCATCTCCATGGGGTTGTGGTGTTCTTTTTGTCAAGAAGAAGGATGGCACGGACCGACTTTGTGTCGACTACCGCCCATTGAACAAGAAGACTATCAAGAACAAGTATCCACTTCCCAACATCAATGAGCTATTCGAGCAACTCAAAGGTGCTAAAGTTTTCTCGAAGCTTGACCTTCGAATGGGTTATCATCAGATTCGCATTCGTGAAGAAGATATTCCCAAGACAGCATTCAGAACAAGCTTTGGTTCTTATGAATATACTGTTGTGTCTTTCGGCCTTGTAAATGCTCCTCCAGTTTTCTCTCGGATGATGAATTTCATCTTCAACCCCTATACCAATGAATTCGTTCTGGTGTATCTCGATGATATCTTGGTTTTCTCCAAGAATAAGAAGGATCATGCCAAACATTTGCGATTGGTGCTCGACAAGCTCAGAGAGTATCAATTCTATGCGAAGTTCTCAAAATGTGAGTTTTGGCTTGATGAAGTTCTTTTCCTTGGTCACATCATCTCTGCCAAGGGCATCGCTGTTAACCCCGAGAAGGTGTCCACAATTGTGAATTGGGAACCTCCTCAGAATGTCAAGCAGCTCCGCAGTTTTCTTGGTCTTGCAAGCTATTGCCGAAGATTCGTTGAGAATTTCTCTAAGATTGCAAAGCCTCTTTCCAACCTCCTCCAGAAGCATGTGAAGTATGTCTGGTCTCCTGAGTGTGACGTTGCTTTCAACACTCTCAAAGAGAAACTTGTCACAGCTCCTGTCTTGACTCCTCCTGATGAATCCAAGCCATTTGAAGTTTTCTGTGATGCTTCTCTCCAAGGTCTCGGTGCTATGTTAATGCAAGAGAAGAAAGTTGTGGCCTATACCTCTCGTCAGTTGAAGCCCAACGAAAAGAACTACCCCACTCACGATCTTGAGTTGGCGGCAGTTGTCCATGCATTAATAACGTGGAGACATCTCTTGTTGGGAAGACAAGTGGACATATTCACCGATCACAAGAGTCTCAAGTACATCTTCACTCAGCCCAACCTCAACCTCAGGCAGACTCGATGGGTCGAAATGATTCAAGAGTACAATCCGAGTATTGAATATACTCCAGGCAAGGCCAATGTCATTGCAGATGCTTTAAGCAGGAAGGCTTATTGCAAAAGCTTAATTCTCAAGCCATTCCAACCGGATCTTTGTGAAGCTTTCCGCAAGTTGAATCTCCAAGTTATTCCTCAAGGTTTTCTTGCCAACCTCATAGTCTCTCCTACTTTGGAAGATCAAATTCGTGAGGCACAACTCCTGGATGCCATGGTGAAGAAGGTGAAACGTGGTATCGACAAGGGTCTTTCCAAATACAAGTGCTATCGCATTGATGACAGAGACACTTTATTCTTCGAGGACCGGATTGTGGTTCCTAAAGGTGATCTAAGGAAAGTCATAATGAACGAGGCGCACAATTCTCTTCTTTCCATTCATCCTGGAAGTACGAAGATGTACCATGACCTCAAGCTGTCGTATTGGTGGACTCGAATGAAGCGAGAAATTGCTCAATTCGTGAATGAATGTGACGTCTGTCGAAGAGTGAAAGCAGAACACCAACGACCAGCTGGTCTCCTCCAACCTCTTGCTATCCCAGAATGGAAGTTTGATCATATCGAAATGGACTTCGTGAATGGTTTTCCAAAGTCCAAGCGCGGAAATGATGCTATCTTCGTTGTCATCGACAAGCTTTCTAAAGTGGCTCATTTCCTTCCAATCAAAGAATCCATCACAGCAGCTCAGCTGGCAGAGCTATACACCTCCAGAATTGTCTCCTTGCACGGCATTCCACAATTGATTTCTTTAGATCATGGAAGCATCTTCACCTCTAAGTTCTGGGACTCCTTCCAGAAGGCCATGGGCACAAACGTTCGCTTCAGCACAGCTTTCCATCCTCAAACTAGTGGCCAAGTCGAGCGAGTCAATCAAATTCTAGAAGATATGCTCAGGGCTTGTGTCATTTCCTTTGGCATGAAATGGGAAGATTGTCTTCCATATGCTGAATTCTCCTACAACAACAACTTCCAAGCGAGTTCGGGCAAGGCCCCATTCGAGATTCTCTATGGCAGAAAGTGCCGTACTCCTCTCAATTGGTCAGAGACTGGTGAACGCCAACTTCTTGGCAATGACTTAATCACTGAAGCTGAAGAAATGTGTAAAGTCATCCGTGATAATCTCAAAGCCGCGCAATCGCGCCAGAAGAGTTACTATGATAGTAAGCACCGTGATGTGGCTTTCGAGATCGGAGACCATGTCTACCTCCGCGTCTCTCCAATGAAAGGCACTCGTCGCTTCGGTATCAAAGGGAAGCTTGCCCCTAGATACGTGGGTCCTTTCAAGATCATTGGCAAAAGAGGCGACCTCGCCTATCAACTTGAGCTTCCTTCCAACTTCGCGAACGTGCACGATGTGTTCCATGTGTCACAGCTCCGCAAGTGCTTCAAGACTCCTGAGCGCACTATCAACTTCGAAGAGATTGACCTCCAAGAAGATCTGTCTTGTCATGAGCATCCCGTTGCTATTCCTGAAGAGACTGAGCGCAAGACTCGCAACAAGTCAATCAAATTCCTGAAAGTGAAGTGGTCGCACCATTCCAACCGGGAAGCCACCTGGGAACGCAAGGACCACCTCCGTTCCGAATATCCGGAGTTCTTTCAGTCCTAGATCTCGGGACGAGATCCTCTCGTAGTGGTGGAGTGTTGTAACACCCTGGATGTAACTTTCCATATTTGTAACTCCGACTCTTGCCATTTTCGGCTATGTGTTATGATATTCCCTCTGTGGTCGGGTTTTGTTTTTCGTTTTGCATTTTGTTCATGTCATGCATTTCATATCATGTCATCATGTGCATTGCATTTGCATACGTGTTCGTTTCATGCATCCGAGCATTTTCCCCGTTGTCCATTTTGCAATCCGGCGCTCCTATCTCCTCCGGCGCACCCCTTTTGTTTTCTTTCGTGAGCGGGTGTCAAACGTTCTCGGAATGGACCGAGGCTTGTCAAGTGGCCTTGGTATACCTTCGGTAGGCCACCGGTCAAGTTTCGTTCCATTTGGAGGTCGTTTGGTACTTCAACGGTTAACTGGGCATCCGCAATGTCCATTTGTGTGTTGCAGCAAAACCCCCCTCAAAACCAGCCCAAAACCCACCAAACTCTCTTCCATGCTGTAGGTCGTTCGATCACGATCATGTGGGCGAAAACCGCACCTCATTTGGAGCCTCCTAGCTCCCTCTACCTATTTATATGTGAGCCCTCCCGAAAAACGTTCGCAGGCAAACCCTAACCCACTTCCCTCCGCGCTGCCGGACGCATCCGTACCCCGCCGGACATATCGCCGCCGCCGCCCGCAGCCTATCGGCGCACGCCACATGGCACGCCACCGCGCCCCGCGCCG
>NC_057814.1:292145380-292160570 GCF_018294505.1 Triticum aestivum | reverse complement strand
CCGCGCCGCCGCGGCCCGCCGGGCCCGAGGCCGGCCTGCCCGCGCGCGACCGGGGCCCGAGCCGCCGCCCGGCCTCCGCCGTGCCCCGCTGCCGTCCCCGCCGCCTCACCGCTCGCCGCCGTGCCCGCCGCCTCGCCCGTCGCCGGCGTGCCCGCGCGAGCCCGCCTCCGCCGCCCCGCGCCTCCCGAGGACCGCCGCCGCCGCGCGCCCGCGCCTCGTCGCCGGCGAGCGCCTTCGCACCCTCCGGCCGCCGTCCTCCCCCGCCGTCTCCTCCTCCTCTCCCGTCGCCGGCAACGACCCCGGCCTCGATCTGGATCGGGTCAACTGCGTGCGTTGACTTTCTCCTCGACCCCCGATTTTTCTCTAAGTCTTCATCATCTTACAGCATGTGCCCCTGATCAACATTGCATAACTCTCTGCATATAGCTCTGTTTCGCGCGTGTAATATGTCAAATTGTTGGTCTCGTGATGCTCTACATTTTGTTAATTTGCACCATGTTCATTAGAGGCCATATTGATGCCCAAATCTCTGTTGCAAGAGTGCTAGTTGCTGTAATCTGCTGGTTCTTAGCAGAACTTGGAGATTTGTCATTTTTGTATCATTTAATCTGTGCATCTTATGGGCATGAGCTCTACATGTGTTTTATTGTATGTCATGCCATATTTCCAAGGGTGTTTGCCATGTATTTTTGTGATATATGTGGTGACTAGCACAAGCATGCAAACTAGGCCCCCGTAATGTTTCTGATTTCAGGGACTTAGTAATTTCTCCAAGTCTTTGTCTGCTGTTATTTTGTTGCCATGTAAACTTGATGCTACAGAGAGATCCATGCATAGTTTGGAGATGTTAAGTAAGGATGTTTTGTAGATATTGTTGCAATTGATCCATTCCTGCACTTGTTTGCAATTATGGAGTGCCGTAGCATGACTCAATCTTGCTCTACTTTTGCTATAAAATATTTCTGGCAGATTCTTAACATGATATGCAATTTTGCCAAGCTTGTTGTAGTTGATCCATACATGCTATGCTTTTTTTCTTGACATGGGTAGCTTCATAAACATGCCATCTTACTGTAGGTATGCTTTTTTTGTCATGAATTGTTCTGTAGTGAGCATCAAGCTCACAAAGAGGCCTTCATATTATTATTTCTGCCATGCTCTGTTTTCTGCTAAGTCTGGAACCTGTTAACGAAACTTGCTATGTTTACGTGGTTGCCATCATATCTTCTGTTCCTTTTTGTCTTATGGTCACTAAGAGACTTTCTGCATATGCATTTAGTAGAATACTGCTATGCCTTTTTTTTCCATGTTAAGTTCCTGTAGCATGTTGATTTCGTGCTCTAAACATTGCTACCTGATGCTGTTTCAGGCATGTCCAGTAATTTCACCAAGTCTGTGAACCTGTTATTTTTGCACTTTTGCCATGCTTGTTTGAGCTTGTTATGTTGTAAACTAGCCGTAGCTCAGTGTTCATCTTTTGTCAAGCATCTCCTGTAGATTATTGTCATGTGCTTTGTTGCTATGTTGGAGTGCCGTAGCATTGTTGCTTGTTGCATTTTAAGTGCTATCATGCTGTTAATCGCAGATTCGTGTCATTCTTGTTTTGCTTGCCATTTGCAAACCGTGCATCCGTTTCCGGTGATCTTTATATCGATTTCGACCGAAATAATCTCATCTTTCCAGTGGCATGCTTGGTTTTACAAGTTACTGCCTTGTTCATCATTTTCCTTCCGGAGCACGCATATGCATCGCATATCATATCTCGCATATCATACATGTTTTGCATCATGTTGCTTGTGCATTTCTCGTGATTGATTGTGGTTCCATTGCTTGTGTTCTTCTCTTGGGTAGAGCCGGGAGACGAGTTCATGAATGAGGAACCTGTTGAGTACGCTTACGAGGATCAAGCTTTCGACAACTCTGAGAACCATGCAGGCAAGATGACCACCCCTCGAAATCACTTCTATCTTTGCTTTGCTAGTTGTTCGTTCTATTGCCATGCTGTGCTACCTATCACTTGCTATATCATGCCCCCCATGTTGCCATGTCAGCCTCTAACCATCCTTTCCTAGCAAACCGTTGTTTGGCTATGTTACCGCTTTTGCTCAGCCCTTCTTATAGCGTTGCTAGTTGAAGGTGAAGTTGAAGTTTGTTCCATGTGGGAACATGGATATGTTGGGATATCACAATATCTCTTATTATATTAATGCATATATATTTTGGTAAAGGGTGGAAGGCTCGGCCTTATGCTTGGTGTTTTGTTCCACTCTTGCGGCCCTAGTTTCTGTCTTACCGGTATTATGTTCCTTGAGTTTGCGTTCCTTACACAGTCGGGTGATTTATGGGACCCCCTTGACAGTTCGCCTTGAATAAAACTCCTCCAGCAAGGCCCAACCTTGGTTTTACCATTTGCCACCTAAGCCTTTTCCCCCGGGTTTTCGCGAGCCCGAGGGTCATCTTTATTTTAACCCCCGGACCAGTGCTCCTTCGAGTGCTGGCCCAAACCGAGCGATGTCCGGCGCCCCCTGGGCAACCAGGGTCTATGCCAACCCGACGTCTGGCTCATCCATTGTGCCCTGAGAACGAGATATGTGCAGCTCCTATCGGGATTTGTCGGCACATTCGGGGGCTTTGCTGGTCTTGTTTTACCATTGTCGAAATGTCTTGTAAACCGGGATTCCAAGACTGATCGGGTCTTTCCGGGAGAAGGTTTATCCTTCGTTGACCATGAGAGCTTATGATGGGCTAAGTTGGGACACCCCTGTAGGGTATTATCTTTCGAAAGCCATGCCCGCGGTTATGAGGCAGATGGGAATTTGTTAATGTCCGGTTGTAGAGAACTTGTCACTTGACCCAATTAAAATACATCAACCGTGTGTGTAGCCGTGATGGTCTCTTCTCGGCGGAGTCCGGGAAGTGAACACGGTTTGAGTTATGAATGACGTAAGTAGGAGTTCAGGATCACTTCTTGGTCATTGCTAGATGACTACCGTTCCGTTGCTTCTCTTTTCGCTCTCTTTTGAGCATGTTAGCCACCATATATGCTTATTGCCTGCTGCAGCTCCACCTCATTACACCAACCTTTTCCTATAAGCTTAAATAGTCCTGATCTCGCGGGTGTGAGATTGCTGAGTCCTCGTGACTCACAGATTCTACCAAAACAGTTGCAGGTGCCGACGATGCTAGTGTAGATGATGGGATCGATGTCAAGTGGGAGTTCGATGAGGAACGTGGTCGTTACTATGTGTCTTTTCCTGATGATCAGTAGTGGCCCCAGTTGGGACGATCGGGGATCTAGCATTTGGGGTTGTCTTATTTTCATTCGGATCTTGACCGTAGTCGGTCTATGTGTGTATTTTGGATGATATATGAATTATATTTATGTATTGTGTGAAGTGGCGATTGTAAGTCAACTCTTTATCCCGTTCTTGTTCATTACATGGGATTGTGTGAAGATGACCCTTCTTGCGACAAAACCACAATGCGGTTATGCTTCTAAGTCGTGCCTCGACACGTGGGAGATATAGCCGCATCGTGGGCGTTACATGGTAAAACCAAGGTTGGGCCTTGCTGGAGGAGTTTTATTCAAGGCGAACTGTCAAGGGGGTCCCATAAATCACCCAACCGCGTAAGGAACGCAAACTCAAGGAACATAATACCGGTATCAGGGAAACTAGGGCGGCAAGAGTGGAACAAAACACCAGGCATAAGGCCGAGCCTTCCACCCTTTACCAAATATATAGATGAATTAATTAAATAAGAGATATTGTGATATTCCAAAATATCCATGTTCCAACATGGAACCAACTTCAACTTCACCTGCAACTAGCAACGCTATAAGAAGGGCTGAGCAAAAGCGGTAACTTAGCCAAACAACGGTTTGCTAGGAAAGGATGGTTAGAGGCTTGACATGGCAATATGGGAGGCATGATATAGAAAGTGGTAGGTAGTGCAACATAGCAATAGAACGAACAACTAGCAAAGCAAAGATAGAAGTGATTTCGAGCGTATGGTCATCTTGCCTGCAAGGTTCTCAGAGTTGTCGAAAGCTTGATCCTCGTAAGCGTACTCAACAGGTTCCTCATTTGCGAACTCGTCTCGCGGCTCTACCCACAGCAAGAACACAAGCAATGGAACCTCAATCAATCACGAGAAATGCACAAGCAACATGATGCAATACATGCATGATATGCAAGATATGATATGCGATGCGTATGCGTGCTCTGGTAGAAAAAGGATGAACAAGCCAGTACCTTGGCAAACCAAGTATGCCACTAGAAAGATGAGATGATTTCGGTTGAAATCGATATAAAGATCACCGGAAACGGATGCACGGTTTGCAAATGGCAAGCAAAACAAGAATGACACGATTCTGCGATTAACAGCATGATAGCACATAGAATACATCAAGTCACTATGCTACAGCACCCCAACATGGCAACAAAGCATATGACAGTAATCTACAGGAGATGCTTGACAAAAGATGAATACTTTGCTATGGCTAGCTCACACCATAACAGGTCCAAACAAGCATGGCAAAAGTGCAAAAGATATCAGGTTCACAGACTTAGTAAAAATACTGGACATGGCAGAAACAGCATCATCTAGCAATGTTCAGAGCAAGAGAAACACATGCTACAGGAACTTAACATAGCAAAGCAAGGCATGGAATGAATCTAATAAATGCAAAGAACAAAAGTCCCTTATTGACCATGAGCCAAAAAGGATCATAAGATATGATGGCACCCATGTAAACATAGCAAGTTTCGTTAACAGGTTTCAGACAGAAAAAACATAACATGGCATTAACAGATTTATGAAGGCATCTTGGTGAGCTTGATTCACCCATCACAAAGCAATGCATGACAAAACAAGCATACCTACAGCAAGACGGAATGTTTATGAAGCTAACCATGCAAGAGAAAGTGCATAGCATGTATGGATCAACTACAACAACCTTGACAAAATTGAATATCATGTTAACATTCTGCCAGAAGCATTTTATAGCAAAAGTAGAGCAAGATTAAGACATGCTAGGGCACTCCATAATTGTAAACAGGGACATGGATGGATAGAGCACAACTATATCTACAAAACATCCTTAGTGAACATGCCTGAAATAAGCATGGATCTCACTGTAGACACATGGATACATGACAACAAAATAACAGCAGTAACAGCCTTGGCAAAATCCTGTGCCTGAAAACAGAAACATCACGAAGCCTAGTTTGCATGCTTGTGGTCGTCACCACATAGATCAAAAAAATACATGGCATACACATCTGTAAAGATGGCATGGCATATATCAAAACACCTGTAGAGTTCATGCCCAAAAGATGCACACATCAAATGTAGCAAAAATAACAAAACACCAAGTTCTGATAAGTAACAGTAGTAAACATCATATACCACTCTTTCACCAGAGATTTGGGTATCAAGATGAACTCAAACGAGCATGGCACAATGGAGCAAAGTGAAGAGCATCTCGTGACGAACATTTTGATATATCATGCACGCAAAACGGAGTAGTATGCGAAGAGATATGATGCGATGAACTGAGCAACATAATGCAATAATTTCGACACAACAGGAGACGAGGGGGGAAGTCAACCTTCTCCCGATCCAGATCTGGCGCGTTCTTCGAAGATCGCCGGAGTTCGGCCGGAGTTGGGGAAGGAGGAGGACGGAGGGGACGAGGACGGGCGCCGGGCGGCGAGCTCGCCGGCGGGCGCGACGGCGAGCTGACGAGGCGGCGGGGACGGCGACCGGTGGGCGCGGGCGGTGCACGGGAGGAGCGGTGGAGGCGGCGGCGGTCGGCGACGTGTCCGGCGGCGGGGGAGGTTTTGTCCGGCGCGCGGAGGAGGAAGAGGCTAGGGTTTTTTGGACGCAAATTTCGGAGGGGGAGGTGTTTATATAGGCATAGGGAGCTAGGAGAGTCCAAATGAGGCACGGTTTTCGCCCACATGATCGTGATCGAACGACCGAGAGCATGGAGGGGACTTAGAGGGGTTATTGGGCTGTTTGGAGGGGGTTTTGCTGCAACACACAAAAGGACATTGCGGTTACCCAGTTAACCGTTGGAGCATCAAATGACCTCCAAATGGAACAAAACTTGACAGGTGGTCTACCGGTGGTATACCAAGGCCACTTGACAAACCTCGGTCCATTCTGAGAACATTTAACACCCGCTCACGAAAAGGAACAAGAGGGGTGCGCCGGTGCATGTGGGAGTGTCGGATTGCAAAACGGACAACGGGAAAAATGCTCGGATGCATGAGACAAACACGTATGCAAATGAGATGCACATGATGACATGATATGAAATGCATGACATGAAAAAAATGCAAAATGAAAGACAAAACCCGACCACGAAGGGAATATCATAACACATAGCCGAAAATGGCAAGAGTTGGAGTTACAAATATGGAAAGTTACATCCGGGGCGTTACAACACTCCACCACTACGAGAGGATCTCGTCCCGAGATCTAGGACTGAAAGAACTCCGGATATTCGAAACGGAGGTGGTCCTCGCGTTCCCAGGTGGCTTCTTGGTCGGAATGGTGCAACCACTTCACTTTCAGGAATTTGATTGACTTGTTGCGAGTCTTGCGCTCAGTTTCTTCAAGAATAGCAATGGGGTGCTGATGATAAGACAGATCTTCTTGGAGGTTAATCTCTTCGAAGTTGATGGTGCGCTCAGGAGTCTTGAAGCACTTGCGAAGCTGTGACACGTGGAACACGTCGTGCACGTTCGCGAAGTTGGAGGGAAGCTCAAGTTGATAGGCGAGGTCGCCTCTTTTGCCAATGATTTTGAAAGGACCCACGTATCTAGGGGCAAGCTTCCCTTTGATACTGAAGCGACGAGTGCCTTTCATTGGAGAGACGCGGAGGTAGACATGGTCTTCGATCTCGAAAACCAAGTCACGGTGCTTGCTATCATAGTAACTCTTCTAGCGCAATTGCGTGGCTTTGAGATTTTCACGGATGACTTTGCACATTTCTTTAGCCTCTGTGATTAAGTCGTTGCCAAGAAGTTGGCGTTCACCAGTCTCTGACCAATTGAGAGGAGTACGACACTTTCTGCCATAGAGAATCTCGAATGGGGACTTGCCCGAACTCGCTTGGAAGCTGTTGTTGTAGGAGAACTCGGCATATGGAAGACAATCTTCCCACTTCATGCCAAAGGAAATGACACAAGCCCTGAGCATATCTTCAAGGATTTGATTGACTCGCTCGACTTGGCCACTAGTTTGAGGATGGAAAGCTGTGCTGAAGCGAATGTTGGTGCCCATGGCCTTCTGGAAGGAGTCCCAGAACTTAGAAGTGAAGATGCTTCCACGATCTGAAGAAATCAATTGTGGAATGCCATGCAAGGAGACAATCCTGGAGGTGTATAGCTCTGCCAACTGAGCTGCTGTGATAGATTCTTTGATTGGAAAGAAATGAGCCACTTTAGTAAGCTTGTCGATGACAACGAAGATAACATCATTTCCGCGTTTGGACTTAGGAAATCCAGTCACGAAGTCCATTTCGATATGATCAAACTTCCATTCTGGGATAGCAAGAGGTTGGAGGAGACCAGCTGGTCGTTGGTGTTCTGCTTTCACCCTTCGACAGACATCACATTCATTCACGAATTGAGCGATTTCTCGCTTCATTCGAGTCCACCAATACGACTGCTTGAGGTCATGGTACATCTTCGTACTTCCAGGATGAATGGAAAAAGAGAATTGTGCGCCTCGTTCATAATGACTTTCCTTAGATCACCTTTAGGAACCACAATCCGGTCCTCGAAGAATAAAGTGTCTCTGTCATCAACGCGATAGCACTTGTATTTGGAAAGACCCTTGTCAATACCACGTTTCACCTTCTTCACCATGGTATCCAGGAGTTGTGCCTCACGAATTTGATCTTCCAAAGTAGGAGAGACTATGAGGTTGGCAAGAAAACCTTGAGGAACAACTTGGAGATTCAGCTTGCGGAAAGCTTCACAAAGATCCGGTTGGAAGGGCTTGAGGATTAAACTGTTGCAATAAGCCTTCCTGCTCAAAGCATCTGCAATGACATTGGCCTTGCCTGGAGTATATTCAATACTCGGATTGTACTCTTGAATCATTTCGACCCATCGAGTTTGCCTGAGGTTGAGGTTGGGCTGAGTGAAGATGTACTTGAGACTCTTGTGATCGGTGAATATGTCCACTTTTCTTCCCAACAAGAGGTGTCTCCATGTTATTAATGCATGGACAATTGTCGCCAACTCAAGATGGTGAGTGGGGTAGTTCTTTTCGTTGGGCTTCAACTGATGAGAGGTATAGGCCACAACTTTCTTCTCTTGCATTAACACAGCACCGAGACCTTGAAGAGAAGCATCACAGAAAACTTCAAATGGCTTGGATTCGTCAGGAGGAGTTATGACAGGAGCTGTGATGAGTTTCTCTTTGAGAGTGTTGAAAGCAACGTCACACCCAGGAGTCCAGACATACTTCACATGCTTCTGGAGGAGGTTGGAAAGAGGCTTTGCAATCTTAGAGAAATTCTCAACGAATCTTCGGCAATAGCTTGCAAGACCAAGAAAACTGCGAAGCTGCTTGACATTCTGAGGAGGTTCCCAACTTACAATTGCAGACACCTTCTCGGGATTAACAGCGATGCCCTTGGCAGAGATGATGTGACCAAGGTAAAGAACTTCATCAAGCCAAAACTCACATTTGGAAAACTTCGCATAGAATTGATACTCTCTAAGCTTGTCGAGCACCAATCGCAAATCTTTGGCATGATCCTTCTTATTCTTGGAGAAGACCAAGATACCATCGAGATACACCAGGACGAATTCATTGGTATAGGTGTTGAAGATGAAATTCATCATCCGAGAGAATGTTGGAGGAGCATTGACAAGGCCGAAAGACATGACAGTATATTCATAAGAACCAAAGCTTGTTCTGAATGCTGTCTTGGGAATATCTTCTTCACGAATGTGAATCTGATGATAACCCATACGAAGGTCAAGCTTGGAGAATACTTTAGCACCTTTGAGTTGCACGAATAGCTCATTGATGTTGGGAAGTGGATACTTGTTCTTGATTGTCTTCTTGTTCAATGGACGGTAGTCGACACAAAGTCGGTCCGTGCCATCCTTCTTCTGGACAAAAAGAACACCACAACCCCACAGAGATGAACTCGGTCTGATCAAACCCAGATGCTCTTGTTCATCGAGCTATTTCTTCAATTCTTTCATCTCCTTGGGTCCAAGCTTATAAGGACGCTTGCAAACGGGTTCCATGCCAGGCTCAAGATCGATAACGAACTCAACTGGCCGGTGAGGAGGCATACCCGGGAGCTCTTCTGGAAAGACATCTTGGTACTCACAAACGACTGGAATTTGAGAAATAGCATCCAACTCGCCCTTCTCATTGAGAGAAAACAACCGAATGGTTTCATCACGAACGGCATAAATGATAACATCCTCAGAAGATTGTGTCAATTGAATTTCCCTGGCAGCACAATCAAGTTGAGCTTTGTGCTTAGAAAGCCAGTCCATCCCGAGAATTAGATCAATATCCGAGTCACCAAGGACAATTGGTTTGGCGAGAAATTTATAGTCGCCCATCTTGATACCGACATTCGGAACCATCATGCTAGAGCTCAAACGCTTAGCCAGAGAAATAACTTGCATTGCTCTAGATAATTCCTCTGTGTCAAAATTGTGCTTCGATGCAAATGGGTATGACATGAAGGAATGCGATGCACCAGTATCAAATAAAACTTTTGCAGGAATATCATTAACTGAGAGATTACCCATTATCACATCAGTAGATTCCTCAGCTTGAGCTGCATTCATCATGTTCACCTTTGCAGACTTGGGATTATGCTTGTCCACTGCATTGCTGGAAGATCTAACAGGAGGAGGAGGAGGAAGACGCCTTTGGTTGAAGCACTTGTTAGCATAGTGACCTTTCTGCTGACACTTGTTGCAAGTCACCTCTGAGAGTGGACGATGATAAGGAGCATTCGACTTTGGAGCTTGATTTTGAGACTTGTTCTGATAGCCAGGGTTGGGTGGGTGGGAAGATCCATGGCCACCTTTGTTCTTCTGCTGGTAAGGCTGACGAAACGAAGGAGGAGGAGGCAACCAGAACCTATGTTGCTTAGCAGCCACTAGTGAGGAAGAAGAAGACTGAACTGCGTCCCTGACTCTCTTCTTAGAAGCCTCACACTTGAGCTGAGCAGCCTCTTGCTTCAGTGCCATACTGTAGAAATCATCATACTTGGTCGGCTCAAAAAGCACGAGAGGTAATTGCAGATCTTCTCTGAGGCCACCTCTGAATTGATAGATCATGCTCTTTTCATCAGGAACGTCTTGCTTAGCGAAGCGAGCGAGTTTCTTAAACTGAGTATTGTATTGATACACGGACATGCTGCCTTGCTTGAGATTAAGGAACTCCTCACGCTTGCTCTCAACAACACTTTGTGGAATGTGGTGAGCTTTGAAGTCTCGGCGGAAATCATCCCAGGTAATCACATGACCTCCTCTGGAATCTTTGTATTGTTGATACCACTCGGCAGCTTGATCCTTGAGTTGAAAAGAAACGAACTTGACAAAGTCCTCAGGCCTGACATTGCTACATTCAAAATGCTTGTTGATGTCCAGGAGCCAATAATCGGCGTATGTGGCCTCGGCACAGTAGCTGAAAGACTTCGGCTGATTTGCGAGGAACTGGTTGAGGGTAGCGAAGTGAGGCTGATTGTTGCCTTGGCCTTGATTTCCTTGATTGCCTTGCCCTTGGGTGCGTTCTTGCAAGAGTTGCAAAATCATCTGAGCATTGGCGTTGGTGGCTTCCATGATAGCTTGCCATGCCTCCGGAGGCGGAGGTGGTGGCGGAGGGTTCGCCTGACTCCCTTCATTGCGTTCTGGATTCTGACGCATTGGCGGAGCCATCCTGAAGAGGGTGACATCCGTTAGCATCTTGATAGACAAATAGACAAGTTGAAACAACGGATAGAAATTGCAACATATAGTCTTCACAATAAACATTCAAACGAGGATGAACGAATGAATTCCATAGTAAATCATCACACTTCCATTAAGGTGACAAGCCACTTGATAAGAGATTGATGAAATGCTAAGTGGCAAGGATTATCCAATCACAAACCAATTATCTGTGGGAAGAAATGCTAAGAGCTACTTGAATCCCACCTATAAACTCCCGAAACTTTCTGGTTATGCAATCTGGTGTTGGGGATACAGGGGACACAAAATATATCACCCAAACTAGCAATCCCTAGATCTAGCTGTATCCATCCGTCAACACATAACCAAGAAACCTTCGGAAATCGTGTACCTCAACCTTCGAAAAGCATCCGTTATACGAGTTATGGAAATACTCCCGAACTCCCGCCCCAGTACTGGGTGGCGTCGAGGTGATCTCACCAACAACTTCATAAAAGAGATTTTCGATGTCGGCAAAACTCAGGTATTCCAGAACTGCAACGATAAAATTGTGACGACAACACCTCGAAGCTCAACTCCCCGGGACACTGCCACAACCCCTAAATGTCAGGAGGCACCAAGAACAATGTTCTCGTCACAAAACCATCAGAACGATTCTAAGATACCCGCGTGATCCTAAATTTTTTTAGTGAAATTTGAGGAGAGAAGAGTCAAAACTTCTACGTCAGGAGGCCTCACCAGAGCGACGAAGGGACTGAGGAGTAAAAACAATCCTACTCCCTGATATATATAATCCTAAGACTCAAAACATTTTTGTTCTAGACTCAACAACGCCCGCGATTCGATCAAGCAGGGGGCTCCTAAGTCGGGGATGGCTCTGATTACCAACTTGTAACGCCCACGATGCGGCTATATCTCCCATGTGTCGAGGCACGACTTAGAGGCATAACCGCATTGTAGGTATTGTCGCAAGAAGGGTCATCTTCACACAATCCCATGTAATGAACAAGAATGGGATAACGAGAGTTGGCTTACAATCGCCACTTCACACAATACATAAATTAATTCATACATCATCCAAAATCCACACATAGACCGACTACGGTCAAATCCAAATGAAAATAAGATAACCCCAAATGCTAGATCCCCGATCGTCCCAACTGGGCTCCACTACTGATCATCAGGAAAAGAAACATAGTAACGACCACGTTCCTCGTCGAACTCCCACTTGAGCTCCGTTGCGTCATCTGCATTGGCATCGTCGGCACCTGCAACTGTTTTGGTAGAATCTGTGAGTCACGAGGACTCAGCAATCTCACACACGCGAGATCAAGACTATTTAAGCTTATAGGAAAGGATGGGGTAAAGAGGTGGAGCTGCAGCAGGCACTAAGCATATATGGTGGCTAACATACGCAAAAGAGAGCAAGAAGAGAAGCAACGCAACGGTCGCGAAGCTAGAAATGATGAAGAAGTGATCCTGAAACTACTTACGTTCATGCATAACTCAAACCGTGTTCACTTCCCGGACTCCGCCGAGAAGAGACCATCACGGCCACACACACGGTTGATGTATTTTAATTAAGTCAAGTGTCAAGTTCTCTACAACCGGACATTAACAAATTCCCATCTGCCTCATAACCGCGGGCACGGCTTTCGAAAGATAATACCCTGCAGGGATGTCCCAACTTAGCCCATTATAAGCTCTCACGGTCAACGAAGGATAAACCTTCTCCCGGGAAGAACCGATCAGTCTCGGAATGCCGGTTTACAAGACATTTCGACAATGGTAAAACAAGACCAGCAAAGCCGCCCGATGTGCCGATAAATCCCGATAGGAGCTGCACATATCTCGTTCTCAGGGCAACACCGGATGAGACTAACTACGAGTAAAACCAGCCCTCAAGTTTCCCCAAGGTGGCCCCGCAGGCAGCTCGGTTCGGACCAACACTCGAAGGAGCACTGGCCCGGGGGATCTAAAATAAAGATGACCCTCGGGCTCGCGAAAACCCAAGGGGAAAGTATAGGTAGTAGGTGGTCCAATGGTAAAACCAAGGTTGGGCCTTGCTGGAGGAGTTTTATTCAAGGCGAACTGTCAAGGGGTCCCATAAATCACCCAACCGTGTAAGGAACGCAAACTCGAGGAACATAATACCGGTATGACGGAAACTAGGGTGGCAAGAGTGGAACAAAACACCAGGCATAAGGCCGAGCCTTCCACCCTTTACCAAGTATATAGATGCATTAATTAAATAAGAGATATTGTGATATTGCAAAATATCCATGTTCCAACATGGAACCAACTTCAACTTCACCTGCAACTAGCAACGCTATAAGAAAGGCTGAGCAAAAGCGGTAACTTAGCCAAACAATGGTTTGCTAGGAAAGGATGGTTAGAGGCTTGACATGGTAATATGGGAGGCATGATATAGCAAGTGGTAGGTAGTGCAGCATAGCAATAGAACGAACAACTAGCAAAGCAAAGATAGAAGTGATTTCGAGGGTATGGTCATCTTGCCTGCAAGGTTCTCAGAGTTGTCGAAAGCTTGATCCTCGTAAGCGTACTCAACAGGTTCCTCGTTCGCGAACTCGTCTCCCGGCTCTACCCATAGCAATAACACAAGCAATGGAACCACAATCAATCACGAGAAATGCACAAGGAACATGATGCAATACATGCATGATATGCAAGATATGATATGCGATGCGTATGCGTGCTTCGGAAGAAAAAGGATGAACAAGGCAGTAACTTGGCAAACCAAGTATGCCACTGGAAATATGAGATGATTTTGGTTGAAATCGATATAAAGATAACCGGAAACGGATGCACGGTTTGCGAATGGCAAGCAAAACAAGAATGACACGATTCTGCGATTAACAGCATGATAGCACTTAGAATACATCAAGTCACTATGCTACAGCACCCCAACATAGCAAAAAAGTACATGACAGTAATCTACAGGAGATGTTGGACAAAAGATGAACACTGAGCTACGGCTAGATCACACAATAACAGGTTCAAACAAGCATGGCAAAAGTGCAAAAGATATCAGGTTCACAGACTTGGTAAAAATACTGGACATGGCAGAAACAGCATCAGCTAGCAATGTTCAGAGCAAGAAAAACACATGCTACAAGAACTTAACATAGCAAATCAAGGCGTGGAATGAATCTAATAAATTCAAAGAACAAAAGTACCTTAATGACCATGAGCCAAAAAGGATTAGATGATATGATGGCACCCATGTAAACATAGCAAGTTTCGTTAACAGGTTTCAGACTCGGCAGAAAACAGAACATGGCATTAACAGATTTATGAAGGCATCTTGGTGAGCTTGATTCACTCATCACAAAGCAATTCATGACAAAACAAGCATACCTACAGCAAGATGGAATGTTTATGAAGCTAACCATGGCAAGAGCAAGTTCATAGCATATATGGATCAACTACAACAACCTTGACAAAATTGAATATCATGTTAACATTCTGCCAGAAACATTTTATAGCAAAAGTAGAGCAAGATTAAGACATGCTAGGGCCTTGCATAATTGCAAACAGGGACATGGATGGATAGATCACAACCATATCTACAAAACATCCTTACTAAACATGCCCAAAATAAGCATGGATATCCCTATAGACACATGGATACGTGGCAACAAAATAACAGCAGTAACAGACTTGGCAAAATCCTAAGTCCCTGAAAACAGAAACATCACGAAGCCTAGTTTGCATGCTTGTGCTAGTCACCACATAGTTCAAAAAAATACATGTCATACACCTCTGTAAATATGGCATGGCATCGATCAAAACACCTGTAGAGCTCATGCCCAAAAGATGCACACATCAAATGTAGCAAAAATAACAATACACCAAGTTCTGATAAGTAACAGCAGTAAACATCATATAGCACTCTTGCACCAGAGATTTGGGCATCAAGATGAATACAAACGAGCATGGCACAATGGAAAAAAATGAAGAGCATCTCATGATGAACATTTCAATATATCATGCACGCAAAACGGAGTAGTATGCGATGAGATATGATGCGATGAACCGAGCAACATAATGCAATAATTTCGAGACGGCAGAAAACGAGGGGGGGGGGAAAGTCAACCTTCTCCCGATCCAGATCTGGCGCGTTCTTCGAAGATCGCCGGAGTTCGGCCGGAGTTGGGGAAGGAGGAGGACGGAGGGGGCGAGGACGGGCACCGGGTGGCGAGCTCGCCGGCGGGCGCGGC